>NW_022436948.1:19545983-19552335 GCF_009761245.1 Sapajus apella | reverse complement strand
TTTTTTTTTTTTTTTTTTTGAGACGGAGTTTCACTCTTGTTACCCAGGCTGGAGTGCAATGGTGCGATCTCGGCTCACTGCAACCTCCGCCTCCTGGGTTCAGGCAATTCTCCTGCCTCAACCTCCCGAGTAGCTGGGATTACAGGCACGCACCACCATGTCCAGCTAATGTTTTGTATTTTTAGTAGAGACGGGGTTTCACCATGTTGACCAGGATGGTCTCGATCTCTTGACCTCATGATCTGCCCACCTCGGCCTCCCAAAGTGCTGGGATTACAGGTGTAAGCCACTGCGCCCGGCCCTTTATTTCTTTAAAGTTAATTTTCTAAATGTTTTGTTGTCTGTAAAAAAAAATTTAAAACATCTGGGAGCCTTCCCATCCTTATACCAAAGGGTGTAATCAAGCCTGATTTAATCCCCTAAGGTCTTCAGTCTCTCACTTATCCCCACTCCCTACCTGAGAACAGAGAAATTCCCTCAAGGCCTGTTTCCAGAAATTTGAAGGACCATGTTAACTACTGGTTCTAGATCCTTGAGGAATCGCCACACTGTCTTCCACAATGGCTGAACTAATTCACACTCCCACCAACAGTGTAAAAGAGTTCCTATTTCTACGCATCGTCCCCAGTCCCCATTATCCTGACTTTTTAATGATCGGCATTCTAACTGGCATGAGATGGTATCTCAATATGGTTTTGATTTGTATTTTTCTAATGACCAGTGATGAGCATTTTTTCATGTTTGTTGGCTGCATAAATGCCTTCTTTTGAGAAGTGTCTGTTGATGTCCTTTGCCCACTTTTCGATGGGGTTGTTTTTTTTCTTGTAAATTTAAGTTCTTTGTAGATTCTGGTTATTAGCCCTTTGTTAGATGGATAGATTGCAAAAATTGTTTCCCATTCTATTGGTGGCCGGTTCACTCTAATGGTAGTTTCATCTTCTGTGCAGAAATTCTTTAGTTTAATTAGATCCCATTTGGGGGAAACCTAGGCAATACCATTCAGGACATAGGCATGGGCAAAGATTTCATGACTAAAACCTAGTTTCTTATTCTAATAGCATCCCTATCCTGGTTTCTGGGTGTGTCACTGATTAAAGAGCATTAACATAATACAGATGTCCAGGGAACATCTTCACCTTACAGGTGGGGAAAATGCAGGAAGAAAGGAGTTTGCAGGCCAGGTGCTGTGGCTCGTGCCTATAATCTCTGCACTTTGGGAGGCCAAGGCAGGCAGATCACTTGAGCCCAGGAGTGGAGTTCAAGACCAGCCTGGGCTCACTTGGTCACTCAGGCTGGAGTGCAGTGGTGTGATCTCAGCTCATCACAATCTCTGCCTCCCACGTTCAAGCAATTATCCTGCCTCAGCCTCCTGAATGGCTGGGACTACGGGCGCATGCCACCACTCCCAGCTAATTTTTGTAGTTTTAATAGACATGGGGTTTCGCCATGTTGGCCAGGCTTGTCTTAACTCCTGACCTCAGGTGATCTGCCTGCCTCAGCCTCCTAAAATGCTGGGATTACAGGGGTGAGCCACCACGCCCGGCCAAAAAAATGTAGTTTTAATGGTTGGAAGTTTTCAAAAGTGTTATATGGAGAGCATAGCAACTATGTCCTCTGATAAATAAAAGTGTGTAACAGCCCTGTGTTCAGTGGCTAATAGGTGGAATTTTAAAGACCTATGGCTTGTGACACATTGTAAGTGCCTTGTGATTTGTGTGTGTGTGTGAAGACTGGAGCTTACTCCAACTTTACGTTCAAACTTACCATCTTTTCACTTTCTCAAGAATGACAACAACTGGGGAAAGTTAAAAACTCAAAGGGCAAATATTATGTCAAACCAGTAATGGAGGTACAGAAAACATGAGAAAAATAGAATATCAGAAGTCAAAGAGTGATTTATCTTTCCCAGTTCTATTCTCTAGTGGATGGATAATCTTATTCCCTGGGGGTTGCTGGAAGAAGAGAGGGGAGTCTTACATTTTTATAGCAAGTTGTTATGGGGAGTCTTACATTTTTATAGCAAGTTCTATGGTTTCTGTACCATAGAAACCAATTTTTTTTCTATAATAAAAACATACTTTTGGGCCAGGACAGTGGCTCACACCTGTAATCCCAGCACTTTGGGAGGCCTAGGCAGGCTGATCACTTGAGGTCAGCAGTTCAAGACCCAGCCTGGCCAACATGGTGAAACCCTGTCTCTACCAAAAATACAAAAATTAGCTGGGCACGGTGACACACACCTGTAATCCCTGCTACTCAGGAATCTGAATCAAGAGAATCACTTGAACCCAAGAGATGGAGTTTGCAGTGAGCTGAGATTGTGCCATTGAACTCCAGCCTGGGCAAAGAGCAAAAACTCCACCTCAAAAATAAACAAACATCTTTTTTATTTTAGATTCATTCTGTTTTTAAATATCTCTAGATACGATGTCCCTGACATTTTCTTCAAAAAGAAAATCATCCAAAGTGGAAGCTTGTCTTAAATAATACATTTCTTAAACTTAATGAAATGTTAAATTCTAAATTTTAAGACAATACAGTAGAAATGCCTTGTACATAATACAAAGACTTACATTTAAGGAATTTCAGGCCAGAGTTCATTATACTGATTTCTAGTTTCTTAGCATTCTTGACAATGGTGATGGCGTGTAAGTTTAGTCTATTAGACAAGTCGCTATTCAGATAACAAGAGACCTGGAATGACCTGGAATGGTGAATAAAATCAATACATGGCTATTGGTCCCAATTTGCAGAAGATTGGTCTTATCTTAAACTCTCACTTTCCTGTTGTTCGGTTTAAAAGTTTGATTTATTTTGTAAACAATAAGCTCTATGATTCTGTATGTTGCCAATTAGAAATAACTTTATTTAATTTTTTCAAAGAGGGTTTTTTGGGTATTGTGTGCATACATGTGAATTTAAACATAGGGCCGGGTGCAGTGTCTCACACCTGTAATCCCAGCACTTTGGGAGGCTGGGGCGGGTGGATCACCTAAGGTCAGGAGTTCAAGACCAGCTGGCCAACATGATGAAACCCCATCTCTACTAAAGATACAAAAATTAGCTGGGCACGGTGTCAGACGCCAGTAGTCCCAGCTACTTGGGAGGCTGAGGCAGGAGAATCACTTGAGCCCAGGAGGCAGAGTTTGCAGTGAGCCAATATCGCACCACTGCACTCTAGCCTGGGAGACAGAGCAAGACTCTGTCAAAAAGAAAAAAAAAAAAAAGAAGACACACAAACACATGTATGCACAACTCAAACACTGACTGAGAAAGTTCTGTAAATGAACATCCTAAGCTTCATTCTGATAGGACAGCTTTATAGATTTTTTTTTAACATCCCTGCTTTTAGATATAGAATTGCTAATTGTGCAACGAATGCTAAAGAGCTGCTTGCTTGGCATAAAAAGGAACAGTGACATCCATAAGCCTGAAATCCAAAAGCATACTGAAAATTAAAACGTAGAAATACTCTGGGAAGGCAGTATGTGTGCTGCGTGGGAGAGAGAACTGGCTTTGCAGCCAGGTAGATTTAGATTGAACCCTGCTATGCCACTCATTCACAGTGTAAACTTGGAGAGGAGACTTTGCAAGCTTCTCTTTTTTTTTTTTTTCTTGAGACAGTATCTCACTCTGTCACCTCAGGCTGAAATGCAGTGACATAATCATGGCTCACTGCGGCCTCAGCCTCCTGGGTTTACATGATCCTCCCACCTCATCCTCCTGGGTAGCAGAGACTACAATTGTGTGCCACCACGCCCCAGTGATTTTTGTATTTTTTGTGTATGGAGACAGGGTTTCACCATGCTCATGGTTAGGAAGAATCAATATTGTGAAAACGGCCATACTGCCCAAAGTAATTTATAGATTCAATGCTATCCCCATCAAGCTACCTATGACCCTCTTCACAGACTTGTAAAAACCATCTTAAACTTCATATGGGAACCAAAAGATAGCCTGCATAGCCAAAACAATTCTAAGTAAAAACAACAAAGCAGGAGGCGTCATGCTACCTGACTTCAAACTATACTACAAGGCTAAAGTAATCAAAACAGCATGGTACTGGTACCAAAACAGAAATATAGACCAATGGAACAGACAGAGGCCTCAGAGGCAATGCCACACATCTACAATCATCTGATCTTTGACAAACCTGACAAAAACAAGCAATGGGGAAAGGATTCCCTGTTTAATAAATGGTGCTGGGAAAACTGGCCAGCCACGTGCAGAAAGCAGAAACTGGACCCCTTTCTGATACGTTACATTAAAATTAACTCCAGATGGATTAAAGACTTAAACATAAGGCCTAACATAATAAAAATCCTAGAAGAAAGCCTAGGCAAAACCATTCAGAACATAGGCATAGGCAAGGACTTCATGACTAAAACACCAAAAGCACTGGCAACAACAGCAAAACTAGACAAATGGGATCTAATTAAACTCCAGAGCTTCTGTACAGCAAAGGAAACAGTCATTAGAGTGAACCGGCAACCAACAGAATGGGAAACGATTTTTGCAATCTAACCATCTGACAAAGAGCTAATATCCAGAATCTGGATATTAGCATATTTACAGGAAAAAAACAAACCCATTCAAAAGTAGGCAAAGGACATGAACAGACTCTTTTCAAAAGAAGACATTTATGAGGCCAACAAACATATGAAAAAATTCTCATCATCACTGGTCATTAGAGAAACGCAAATCAAAACCACATTTGAGATACCATCTCACACCAGTTAGAATGACGATCATTAAAAAATCTGGAGAAAACAGATGCTGGAGAGGATGTGGAGAAACAGGAACACTTTTACACTGTTGGTGGGAGTGTAAATTAGTTCAACCATTGTGGAATACTGTAGGGCGATTCCTCAAGGACCTAGAAATAGGAATTCCATTTGACCTAGCAATCCCATTACTGGCTATATATCCAAAGGATTATAAATCATTCTGTTATAAAGACACGTGCACATGTATGTTCACTGTGACACTGTTTACAATAGCAAAGACCTGGAACCAACCTAAATGCCCATCAATGATAGACTGGACAAGGAAAATGTGGCACATATACACCATGGAATACTATGCAGCCATAAAAAACGATGAGTTCATGTCCTTTGTAGGGACGTGGGTGAATCTGGAAACCATCATTCTTAGCAAACTGACACAAGAACAGAAAAACAAATACCACATGTTCTTACTCATAGGCGGGTGTTGAACGATGAGAACACATGGACACAGGGAGGGGAGTATCACACCTTGGGGTCTGTTGGAGGGGAATAGGGGAGGGACAGCAGGGGGCAGGGAGGTTGGGGAGGGATAACGGGGAGAAATGCCAGATATAGTTGACAGGGGGATGGAGGCAGCAAACCACATTGCCATGTATGTACTTATGCAACAATCCTGCATGTTCTGCACATATACCCCAGAACCTAACATGCAATAAAATATGTTAAAAAAAAAAAAAGACTGAAATGATCAAATTGGATAACAAAACAAAATCTAGCTCTATGTTGCCTATAAGAGCCATAGGTTAGAATTTTTAAAATAAAGGGATGTACAGTAATGCAAGATGTGAACAGTGAGTGAACCTGAGGGAAGGGTGCTCAAGACCTTCCCATACATTTTTTGCTGTGGCAAGTTTCTATTAATATACAGTTATTTCAAAATAAAGAGTTACAAAAAAGGGGTGTGAATAAAAGCTATACCATTCAAGTGTCAACCAAGATAAAGGAGTATAGCAATATTGATAACATACAAAATCAAATATAAGACAAAAATAATTAATGGGGATAAAAAGATTAGTTCATAATAATTGAAAGAACAATGCACTGAGAAAATATAATAATTGTGAACCTGAATATACCTATAATAAAACCCAGAACTGTATGAAACAAGCTCTTATGAAATTTCCAGGAGAGATAAAAACCACATAGTAGTAAGATCCCAATTATCTCTATCAGAGTTTGATAAATTTGATCAAAATTAGTAAGGATAAGATTTACAAAAGAAACTGATCCTGTGCCGGGCGCGGTGGCTCAAGCCTGTAATCCCAGCACTTTGGGAGGCGGAGGCGGGTGGATCACAAGGTCAAGAGATCGAGACCATCCTGGTCAACATGGTGAAACCTCGTCTCTACTAAAAATACAAAACATTAGCTGGGCATGGTGGCGCGCGCCTGTAATCCCAGCTACTCAGGAGGTTGAGGCAGGAGAATTGCCTGAACCCAGGAGGCGGAGGTTGCAGTGAGCCGAGATGGCGCCATTGCACTCCAGCCTGGGTAACAAGAGTGAAACTCCGTCTCAAAAAAAAAATAAAAAATAAAAATAAAAAAATAAAAATAAAAATAAATAAA
>NW_022436948.1:19528737-19545583 GCF_009761245.1 Sapajus apella | reverse complement strand
CCTGACCCCCCGGGGGGGGGAGGTTGGGGTGAGCCAAGCGCGCTATTGTACTCCCCCCCGGGTAAAACAAGTTAAACACTCCCCAAAAAAAAAAAAAAAAAAAAAAGAAACTGATCTTATCTAATAGATACCTAGAATTCTCCCTCTGACAAACAGACATTATACATTTTTAGAGTGTATTTACAAAAAATATACAGGGCATTTCAAAAATTAACCACACACTGTATCACTAAAGAAGTTCCAGGAAATGTCAGGGAGTGAATATGACATAGACAGTGTGCTCTCTTCATAATTCAATTAAATGATAAATCAACAATAAAATCTGTTTTTGTTTTTTATTATTTTTAGAAACAGGGTATCACTCTGTCACCCAGACTGGAGAGCAGTGGTGCAGTGATAGCTCACTGCAACTATGATTGAACCTGGGCTTAAGTAATCCTCCCACCTCAGCCTCTCCAGTGGCCAGGACTGCAGGTACGTGCCACCATGCCTGACTAATTTAAAACATATTTTGCAGCCGGGCGCAGTAGCTCACGCCTGTAATCCCAGCACTTTGGGAGGCTGAGGTGGGTGGATCACGAGGTCAAGAGATCAAGATCAGCCTGGCCAAGATGGTGAAACCCTGTCTCTAACAAAAATACAAAAATTAACTGGGTGCAGTGATGGGCCTCTGCAATCCCAGCTACTCAGGAGGCTGAGGCAGGAGAATCGCTTGAACCCAGGAGGCTGAGGTTGCAGTGAGCCAAGATTGCACCACTGCACCCCAGCCTGGTGACAGAGTGAAACTCCATCTCAAAAAATATATATATATATAATATAATATAATATATATATTATATATATATATAATTTTTATTTTTTTTTTTTTGTAGAGATAGAGGTCTTGCTATGTTGCCCATGCTGGTCTTGAACTCCTGGGCTGGAGAAATCCTCTGGTCCTGGTCTCTCAAAGTGCTGGGATTACAGGTGTCAGCCATCGAGCCCAGTAAAGTCAGTTTTTAAAACTGTTCATATGGCTGCAAACCTAAACACTTACTTCAAAAGGATTCCCACAAGAGAATTACTAAAAACTTACAACTGAATGATAAAGTACAGTATATCAAAATATATGGGATTCAAATACCCACATTAATAAATTTCTAACTTTAAATGCACTCGTTTCAAAAAAGAAGACAAGAAAGAAAGGAATTAAGAAGGTATTTCAAGATACATAATTAAGACAGCAATCTTTACATCATATGACAAATTTTGGAAGAAATTAACAAAATATTCAGAGAGACAGCTCTGAGCTCAAATTGGGAAGAATATTCTTACAGTGCCAACCAAAGGTGAAGTAGGCTGGGTGAAAAAGAATTTCCTATTCCTGAAAGGATTTAATCCCAAATGAAGTATTTGTCACAGAATATGTAGAGAATTGTTTGTGTTACAGAAAAGGGGTCTAGATCCAGATCCCAAGAGAGGATTCTTGGATCTCATGCAAGAAAGAATCCAGGGCGAGTCCACAGAGTAAAGTGAAAGAAGTTTATTAGGAAAGTAAAGGAATAAAAGAATGACTACTCCATAGACAGTCTTTATACCCGAAACTACAAAATAGTGCTTGAAGAAGTGAAATAAGACATATATAAATTGGAGAGATATACCATGCCATTGGAATGGATGATTTAATATTGCTAAGATAGATAACAATTCTTCCAAATTGATCTGTAGATCCAATGCATCCCTGATCAACATTGTACAGACTTTTTTTTTTTTTGGTAGAAATTGAGCTGATTCTAAAATTTATGTGAAAATACAAAATACCTAGAATACCCAGGACAATTTGGAAATAGGAGAACAAAACTGGAAGACTTACACCACCCGATTGCCAACTTACCTTCATCATGACAGTGTAACATTAGAGTAAGAATCAATGGAATAAAATAGAGAATCTAAAAACAAACCCCTTACTTATATGGTCAATTAATTTTTTTTTTTTTTTTTTTTTTTTTTTTAGACAATGTCTTGCTCTGTCACCCAGGCTGATCTTGGCTCACTGCAACCTCCAACTCCCAGGGTTCAAGCAATTCTCCTGCCTCACCCTCCTGAGTAGCTGGAATTACAGGGGCACACGACCATGCCTGGCTAATTTTTTGTATTTCTAGTAGAGATCACGTTTCACCACATTGGTCAGGCTGGTCTCGAACTCCTGACCTCGCGATCTGCCTGCCTCAGCCTCCCAAAGTTCTGAGATTACAGGCATGAGCCACTATGCCCGGCTGGTCAATTAATTTTTGACAAAGTTGCTAAGAAAATAAAATGGGAGAGTAATAGTTATTTCAACAAATGGTAATGAAATAATTGGGTATCCGTATGGACAAAACTAAGCCTCAATCATGACATCACACCATACATGAAAATTAATGGTCATTCGTTAATCTAAATGTAAAAGTTAAAACTAAAAACTTCTAAAAGAAATAAAATTTCTAAAACAATCGAAGCAGAGACAGATTTCTTAGAACATGAAAATTACTATAACCAAAACAAATGTGTAAAAAAAATTTTATTCCAGGCCGGGCACAGTGGCTCATGCCTGTAATCCCAGCACTTTGGGGGGCTGAGGCAGGTGAATTACCTGAGGTCGGGAGTTCGAGACCAGCCTGTGTAGGAGGGAGTTTCACTGCACTCAACACTTAGCGAGGCAATAAAGCGTAGTAGGTGAAAGAGCTCCAAGTACCAACCACATGACCTTGGCTAAATTAGACTTTTGTGCCTTAGTTTCCTCATCTGTGAAACAGGGGGATACATAATCAAACCTACCAGTGATGAGTTGCTGCGAAGAATAAGTGGCTGGTAGCTGGAAAGCGCTTAGCATCGTGCTATATAAAAGTGCTTCGTAAGTGCTACACACACTACAGCTGTGCCTGTCGGTAGCTGAAAATAGCGCTGTTGTGGATTTCTTCGGTAATTAATAATGTTGAACAGTTATTCACGTTTTTGGTCATTTGTTTTCTTTCGGGAAATGCCTTTTCAAGCCCTTTACCAATTTGTTTTTGTTTTCTTTTCAACCCTGGCCTACAGAACTTTGCCAATTTGGAACGGCCCACAAATATTTCCTCACTGGTTTTCAAGCTGTTCATGAAATAAGGCTATTAACTTTCTGTTATCCTGTGTGTTTTTATTTGAAAATAGCTTTTCAGTCTGTTATTGGCCTTTACATTTGTTTACAATATCTTACATTTTTTTCTTCTATTTCTAGAACATTCTTCCCATTATTATATCACTTAAAGTTTCTATTTTCTGTATTTTCTCCTTCTTCCCATCCCTGATCTGGCAACTGGACAGAAAGTGCCTCGAGCTCTCTGGAGGACAGTGCCCATCTTGAGTGCTCATTGTTCAACTTTGGGGCTATTTAGTAAAGAATAATAATGTTTCTAAAGAGATATCTCCATACTATACTTGTAAATCAAGGAATTTGTCCTCCAGTCTCCTCAAAGAGTGAGGATATTACTAGAGAAGTAACATAATTGGCTGAAAAAGATGCACATTTGAAAAGCCACATATAATAAATGTTAAAAAAAAGACGCCTGTTTCTTGAGATTGAATACTGTCTTCTGTCAACTTCCTTCAGGAAATCAACCTCCTAGAGTTGCGGTTGTTGCCTTTGCTTCTCTGGCCGTTTGTCAAGCTAAATTGAGTGGAAGTCCCGTGAGCTGTCTAATTGCCCTCTTTGACAGAAGCTTTCTCATTACCTACCTGGCCCTGCTGCACACCAGCGCCTGGAGGCAGACGTATTGTACGCCATTTCCTCCAGGGGCTTGCTGCAGGTTGTCTCTAGGAAGTAATGAAAATCTGGAATGTTCTCGGTGGGCAGGCTTCAGACACAATGCCCCCTGCCATGAACCCTCAGCAGGCCAGCAATGTAGTAAAAGCCATTAATGAAGACGTCTGGAGGAGTTTACCCTCTAGGCAGGATTATTTGACTTTTGGAAGATATTCTGAAGTTAGCCAGGATATTTTTATCTGAAAATTATTTGTCTTATAACTCTGTCCCCTGGAGGCTCTAAGAATAGCAAAATTATGTTTTTGTTGTGGTTTACTTTCCTTTAATCTGGTAAAGAATATTTTTGGCTCCACATGAGGCTGTCTTTGTAGCTGCGTTCTTCAGTGCTGTTTCCTCTAGGTGTTTGGGGTATTCCCCTGGCCTTTGATAGAGAATCTTAATCTTTTTTTTTTTTTTTTTTTTTTTTTGAGACGGAGTTTCACTCTTGCTACCCAGGCTGGAGTGCAATGGCGCGATCTCGGCTCACTGCAACCTCCGCCTCCTGGGTTCAGGCAATTCTCCTGCCTCAACCTCCTGAGTAGCTGGGATTACAGGCATGCGCCACCATGCCCAGCTAATGTTTTTTGTATTTTTAGTAGAGACGGGGTTTCACCATGTTGACCAGGATGGTCTCGATCTCTTGACCTCGTGATCCACCCGCCTCGGCCTCCCAAAGTGCTGGGATTACAGGCTTGAGCCACCGCACCCGGCCGAGAATCTTAATCTTAAGCTGCTTTGTCATAACAGCTGTCCATTTTGCCTGAGACTTCTTAGTCAGTTTAGGTGAATGTCAGGCAGAAACTACTCTCTTCGAAAAGAAACGTTAGAACAGAATAAGAATCAGGAAAACCACCTTCCCAGAGCCTCTTTAATAAAGGGATTCTTTTGTGTTTATAGGTTATTTAATGACCTTAAGAATGACTTGCATGCAAAATAAATTATTCAGAGGTTATCTTGGTTTTCAAATTAATAAGCAGTTTGTTAAAGGAATGCTTTCAAAGCCCTACTTCTTAGATTTTAAATCTTTTTCTATTTGTAAGTCTAGCAATTGTGTTATGTTTTGTTTTGTTTTGAGACAGAGTCTCACTCTGCTGCCCAGGCTGGAAAGCAGTGGTGCGATCTTGGCTCTCACTGCAGTCTGTCTCCTGAGTTCAAGCAATTCTCCTGCCTCAGCCTTCCAAGTAGCTAGGACTACAGGTGCATGCCACCACACTTGGCTACTTTTTGTATTTTTAGTAAAGATGGGGTTTCAGTATGTTATCCAGGCTGGTCTCGAACTCCTGACCTCAGGTGATCCACCTACCTTGGCCTCCCAAAGTGCTGGGATTACAGGTGTGAGCCACCATGCCCATCCAAGTCTAGCAAATTTTAACAGACACAAGAAAGTATCATGGGTTGAACAGTATTCCCCCAAAATCCATGTCCAGCCAGAACCTCAAAATAGGATCTTATTTGGAATTAGGGTCATTGCAGATGTAGTTTAGATAAAGATCAAGATGAGATCATACTGGTTTGGGTCAGCCCTAACTCTAATGAGAGTGCCCTTCTTAGACACAGGAAAAAAAAAAAAAGACACACACAGAGAAGAAAGCCATGTGAAGATGGAGACAAAGACTAAAGTTAATGCTATCACAAGCCAAGGAATGCCAGAAGCCACCAGGGATTCAAAGAGTCAAGAAAGGATTTTTCTTCTTTTCTCGAGATGGAGTTTTGCTCTTGTTGCTCAGGCTGGAGTGCAGTGGCGCAATCTCGGCTCACTGCAACCTCTGCCTACAGGTTCAAAAGATTCTCCCACCTCAGCTTCCCAAGTAGCTGAGATTACAGGCGCCCGCCACCACACCTGGATAATTTTGTTGTATTTTTAGTAGAGACAAGGTTTCGCCACATTTGCCAGGCTGGTCTCGAACTCCTGACCTCATGATCTGCCTGTCTTGGCCTCCCAAAGTGCTGGGATTGCAGGCATGCGCCACCACACTCTGTCAAGAAAGGATTTTTCTAAAGAATTGTCAGAATTGTCTGAGGGAGCGTGGCCATGCTGACAACTGTATGCTAGTCTTCTGGCCTCTGAATATTAAATATATATATGAATTTCCGGATTTTTTGGTTTGATTTGTTTTTGTTGTTTTGAGACAGAGTCTTGTTCTGTCACCCAGGCTGGAGTGCAGTGGCACAATCTGCAACCTCCACCCTCCTGGGTTCAAGCAATTCTCCTGCTTCACCCTTCTGAGTAGCTGGACTACAGACGCCTGCCATCATGCCTGGTTAATTTTTGGGGTTTTGTTGGGTTTGTTTTTTTTTTTTTTGAGACAGAGTCTCACTCACCAGGCTGGAGTGCAGTGCCACCATCTCGGCTCACTATAACCTCCACCTCCCAGGTTCTCCTGCCTCAGCGATTCTCCTGCCTCAGCCTCCCGAGTAGCTGGGACTACAGGCACATGCTAACATGCCCAGCTAATTTTTGTATTTTTAATAGAGACAAGGTTTCACTGTGTTGGCTAGGATGGTCTCAATCTCTTGACCTCATGATCCACCCACCTTGGCCTCCCAAAGTGCTGGGATTACAGATATGAGCCACTGCACCCAGTTTTTTTAAATTTTATTTATTTTTATATTTTTAGTATACATGGGGTTTTGCCATGTTGGCCAGGCTGGTCTCAAACTCCTGACCTCTTGTGATCCACCCACCTTGGCCTCCCAAAGTGCTGGGATTACAGGCATGAACCATCACACCCAGCCAAATTTCTGTTGTTTTAAGCCACCTAGTTTGAGGGAATTTATTACAGCAGCCCTAGAAACTAATATAAGGGGGTTTGATTCTTGGTTTTATTTACAAACTTAAATTTCTTTAAACAAAACTGAAGATTCAAATACCTAAGATTACCTTTTTATTTATTTATTTATTTTGGTGGAGGTTTTGAGACCTGCTGATTTATTCTGATTATTTAATACACAATGACGCAACTGCGATCCCAAAGTGTGCAAAGTGAAAGCCTTCAACTGCAGCCGAGGAGAGGGCAGAAATGGTGCGACTGGAGTCGGTGGTGAGTCAGGAATGACTGGGACAGGGGCATGGCCTGAGGAGCAGGACCCAAGGGTAGCCCAGGGCTGGGGAAGGGAGGCAGAGAGTTCCCCTTGGCCCAGGCAGGAGCTCAGAAGCCCCACACGGCTGAGGGGACAGCGCCCAGGAAGGGCCAGAGGCAGGGCCAGGAGAGCACCATTTCCTGAGGGGCTGGGGGCAGGGTGGTACCCTACAGGAAAAACCAGGAGGGACCACCTGCCCCTGGGGTGGGCGCCAGGCTCAAGCAGGCTGCAGCAAGAAAGACCTGAGGCGGTGCAAGGCCTGAGCCCGGCTGGCTGGGTTCCGTGCAGGAACCCAGGGCAGCCTGGCCCAATGAGCAGTCCTGACTCTGCGGGGGATGCCCAGTGAGGGGCCACAGACCCCTCACGACCTCCCCTCCTCTCCCCCTGGAAAGGAGCTGGGGAACCCGTAGTGCAAATCCGTGGACCACCCAGTTATGGAGGGAGGCTGTGCCCTAAGGTGGACACTGGGGTGTGCCCCTCCACCACCTCAGCTCCACCGCTGGCCTCAGTGCAGCCGCTTCTCTCATAAGAGTGCAGGTCACAGACGCCACCCTTGATCTGGCCCGACATGGTCACTTCTCAAACTTGAGCTCTCCTAAGTACATCATGGACTGAAGGACAGACAGGCTGCAGCCCCTGATATCCTGGCAGCCGTGCTGGATGCCCACTGTGAGGTAGGGCATGAACTTCTAAATGGACCCTTTGTCCTGGATGGAGCCCAAGACACCCGGCGCAATCTTCGCCTTATCCCCCCTCTCTGAAGTATCGTTTCTGGTTGCTGCTGCTCTTCTACCTGGCATCCAAGCCCATTCCCCGGTACTTCTTGAGCTGCACCCCATCTGAGAAGAAGTACTCGCGGGGGGCCTCCGTGGTGGCCACCAGCAGTGAGCCCATCATCACCGTGGAAGCTCCAAGGGCCCAGGGCCTGGACCACGTATCCCACGGTCTGGATGCCTCAGTTGGCTATGATGGGCACAACAAAGCCCCGGGCATACTCAGCCACCTTGTACACAGCAGTGCCCTGGGGCTGACCGCAGGCAATCACTTCCTGGGTGATGTAGATGGAGTCGCAGCCCATGCCCACGTGCAGCCCGTCCTCACCAGCGTCAATCAGGTTCTCGGCCTGGGCTGCTGTCACATTCTCCGCAATCACGCGATCTCATACACTGAGTTCTGTTGGGACGAGTCCAAGACCATAACGTGGACGCCGGCCTGGGTGAGCAGGTGCAGGCAGTATTTGTCATCCTCACGAGTGCCCACAGCTGCCCCGCACAGCAGCTGTTAGTGGGAATCCTTGGAGGCCAGAGGGTAACCTCGGTGCTTCTTCAGGTGGGTGCGGACGATGATGGTCACCAGCTCATCACGATCATTGGCAACAGGCAGCTTTCCTTTCTTGCTAGGCTGCAAGATCTCATTTGCCTCTTTTTTTTTTTTTTTTTTTTTTTTTTGAGACAGAGTTCATTCCTCACCCAGGCTGGAGTGCAGTGGCCTGATCAGCTTACTGCAATCTCCACCTCCTGGGTTCAACAAATTCTCCTGTCCCAGTCTCTCTCGTAGCTAGAATTATAGGCACACACCACCATGCCTAGCTAATTGTAATGAGTTAGTAGAGAAGGGGTTTCACCAGGTTGGCCAAGTTGGCCTCGAACCCCTGACCTCAAGTGATCCATACCTGCCACAGCCTCCTACCAAAGTGTTGAGATACAGGCGTAAGCGACCACACCCAACCCGACTCTGGAAAGAAAAGAGGAAGGAAGGAGAAAAAGAGTAGCAACATCAGTCTGGAGGGAGTGGAATGAAAGAGGTAAAAGGTAATAAGCGATGAAGTCAGAACGTTACCAGAGACTCGATAGATCACACTGGGATTTGCAGGCCAGAGTTTGGATTTTAAATGTCATGGGAAAACATAGGGGAAGGGGAAAAGGTTAGAGAAGGGAGCAATACCATCTGATTTGTGTTTGAAGATCATTTTAGCTGCAGTACAGAGACGAGAATGTTAGAGGTCAAGTAGCGGCAATAAACCAAATAAAAGGCTGTTGGAGAAGTCCAGTAAAGGGATGACTGTAGCCTGCGCTAGGCCTAGGGTGTAGAGGTGGAAAATGATTAGATTCGTGCTGTTTTGGAAGTAGAGCGGGCCGTGACAAAAGAATTGGATGTAGGGAAAAGGGAAGAGGAACCAAGAATGACTTCTAAGTTTTTGGCTCCAAATAGGAAAAACGAAAGGAATGGTCGGAATGACACCTACTCAATCCCACCTCCCTGGAACACATAAGGCCAAATCAGAAGAAGACTATGTATGTCCAACCCAGTGGGAGGTTACAGGTGCCAAGTTGTTTCCTAGGGTCCTAGAAAAGAAGGGCGGGGGCGCGGCTTCTGACCCCACCCAGCTGAACCATCCCAGCGCTTCCCAAGGATCCCTTTTGCAGCCTGCCCCAGCCGGAAGCGAAACTGGCTACGCAAAACCAGACCACAGCGACACCTTGCTGGATAGTCCCACCGTCAAAAATTAAAAAATTATCTTCACCCCTATTTTGCGACGTGTTTAAAAGTACCTCCTCACCTGACACACTTGACATATAGCTGCGCAGGCCTCTGACGACCAAACTCCGCCTCCGGAATTCGAAGACTCTGACTCGACTCCACCCGCACGCATGCGCTTCAGCGCAGACCCAAGCGGTGGCTGGGCGGGGCTACCCACTCAGCTGAAGCCTGATTGGCTAGAGCTACCCACGCAGCTGAAGCCTGATTGGCTAGGGCTACCCACACAGCTGAAGCCTGATTGGCTAGAGATGGCGGGAGGTGGGTCTTGGCGGCAGGTGGCGGCATGCCCTGATGCTGACTCATTAGACTTTCAACGTCACACCTGCTGGAGCCACCACCAACTCGATCCTTGGCGTCATCACCTCACTGAGGAGGGTGGTGTGGTCCTTTTCAGCAAGAAAGACTCGGGAGGTGACAATGCCCACCAGCTTTCTGCCTAGGGTGCCCGTCTCAGTGATGGGGTGCCACAGAAGCCATGCTGCATCTCGGCCTCCAGCACATCACCCACAGTGTGCGGCGTGGGGGTGGGGGTAGCTCAGCACCACGGCCTCCGTGATGAAGCCCCATTCAAACTCCTTGACCTTCCGCACCTCGTGGGCCTGGAACTCTGGGGTGCAATTGTGGAACTGCACCAATACGTCCCATCGGAGCCATTGCGATGCCCGTGTCCGCCTCTGTCACAGTGTCCATGGGGGAGGAGATAAGCGTGATCTTCAGTGCGATCTCAGTTTTAATGGCAGAGAAATGTACATATTGTTAGTTTACAATTAACGTACACTTTGCTATATTTTTTATAATTTCAAGAAAAGAATGAAATCAACAAAAGTGTTCAAAATAGAAAGATAGCTAATTAAATCAAGACAGAAGTGTCTTGGAAGGTTTGTTACATAATTGAAATATTTAAGGTAATTAGAGCAGCAGCGGCTGGCTGCCTCGCAGGTGGTCACATCGGGTCGTTTTGAGTTTTGTCCTTTAACAATAATGGGTGGGTGCATCTCCCCGTGGTAACCCAATGGCATGCACCTGTTAAGTTAATCAAGCATTGTAGTCTGGCCATGGAGGACACAGCTTTTCTCCCTTTAGATCTAATTGGTATCTCAGTCTCATCAGCACTGTGCTTGCTCTCATCGGCCAAGCACCCTGGACCAGCTCAAATGCTAATAGGGCTGAGATCAGGTCCACCTCATCAGCTATGAAGTCTATAAACCCTGGGAGGATCAGGAAGTCGTTGTAGGTACAGCGCTGGCAAAGAACTGCTGCGCAGTGAGCCGGTCCTTGGGCATGTGGCCGGGCCGAGGAGGATCAGGTAGCCCGCCAGGCTGCCACCAGACCCCTTGAACCCACGGCAACACCCGTGCAGCTGCCAGCCGCTGCCGCCCTGCTGCTCTGATTACCTTTTTAAATATTTCAATCATCTAACCTTCCAGGATACTTGTGTCTTGATTTAATTAGCTATTTCCCTATTTCGAACACTTCTGTTGCTTTCATTTTTTTTCTTGCAATCATAAAAAATATAGCAAAGTGTATGTTAATTGTAAGCTAACCATATGTACATTTCTCTGCCATTAAAACTATTAGCATTTGAGCTGCTCCAGTGTGTTTGGCTGATGAGATCACAGTGCTGAGACTGAGGTACCAATTAGCTCGAAAGGGAGAAAAGCTGTGCCCTCCATGGCCAGACAAGAAGGCTTGATTCACTTAACAGTGCATGCCATTGGGCTACCAGAGAGAGATGTACCCACCCCTTATTGTTAAAGGACAAAACTCAATCATTTTGATTGGTTTTTCTGATGATATAAACTTTATTTTTCTACGAAGAACACTATAATAACAGGTTAAAATAGCTAAAGCTTTATTCAGACCCTAATCTCACAAGAAATGCTTGTACAAAATGCAGGAAAATGGAAGACCAAGACTTCTCATGACATTTCATCACAGAGCAATGGCAGAATGAGCTACAGAATGCAGCGTTTGTTTTAGTTTTGGGGCTTTTTTGAAGTTGGAGGAGTTTCGCTCCTGTTGCCCAGCCTGGAGTGCAATAGCGTGATCTCCACTCACCAAACCTCCACCTGCCAGGTTCAAACAATTCTCCTGTCTCAGCTTCCCAAGTAGTTGGGATTACAGGCATGTGCCACCCCGCCCAGCTAATTTTTTTTTTTTTAAAGACAGGGTTTCACCATGTTGGCCAGGCTGGTCTTGAACTCCTGACCTCAGGTGATCCGCCTGCCTCAGCCTCCCAAATGCTGAGATTACAGGCGTGAGCCACCAAGCCCAGCCGCCCGGCTAATTTTGTAGTTTTAGTTGAGATGGGGTTTCTCCATGTTGGTCAGGCTGGTCTCAAACTTCTGACAGAATGCAGTTTTAGCACTGTATATCTAGGGTCACAATCCTTCTATCTTTAACTGGAAGGTTTTTTTTTGTTTTGTTTTGTTTTGTTTTGTTTTGTTTTTTCCGAGGACTAAAGTCACCAGCATAATAACACATCTTTTAGATCTGCCTTTACCACAAAACTGTTCTTAGGAAACTCATCTATAATCCCACGATTCACAGCTTGAAAGGAGTTACGGGTGCTACTTACCTTCAGAGACCTTAAATTGGTTAGAAATTATATAGTCACTAAACAGATTGTGATTATCATTTTAATTTTTTTTTTTTTTTTTTTTGAGACAGAGTCTTACTCTGTCACCCAGGCTGGAGTGCAGTGGCATGATTGGCTCACTGCAACCTCCACCTCCCGAGTTCTAGCGATTCTCCTGCCTCAGCCTCCCAAGTAGCTGAGATTACAGGTGCACACCACCACACCCAGCTAATTTTTGTATTTTTAGTAGAGGCGGGGTTTTGCCATGTTGGCCAGGCTGGTTTTGAATTCCTGACCTCAAGTGATCCACCCACTTTGGCCTCCCAAAGTGCTGGGATTACAGGCGTGAGCCACCGCACCCGGCCCATTTTAAACTCATTATGCCTGTTTTCTTCTCTCTAAAATGGGAATAATAAGGGCACCTACTCGATAGAGATAATAAATACATGAGTTTAATATAATATGCTTAGTAATCAGTACAAAAAAATAGAAAGAATAAATAAAACCCATTTGATAGCACAACAGAGTGACTATAGTCAATAATAAGTTAATCGTACATTTTAAAATAATTAAAAGTATAATTGGATTGTTTGTAACACCAAGGATAAATGCTGGAGGGGATGGTACCTCATTCTCCATGATGTGATTATTACTCATTGCATGCCTGTATCAAAACATCTCATAAATATTATATACAGTCACTATATACCCTCAAAAATTAAAAATTAAAAAAGAACATGTTCAAAACGGCCTTTAAACTAGTAGCCATATATAACTGTTAGCTGTTACTTCTTCTTTAGGCTTTGAACAAGGAACTTATCTTTTCTGTGTACCAGTCTATTTCCAGTGCCAAACTATAGTGCCCAGCAAATAGCGAGTGCTCAGTGAAAATTTGCAAGTGACTTAATAGCAATGGAATGAACACATAGAGGGATTGACTTTGCCTTGCCTTCTTGACCTGTTTGTTTTTCATTTCCTATAAACTTTGTAATTTAGGTATTAGGGGCAGCTGGTTGCTTATGTTCATAACTCAAAACACAAAAAAAGCTCAGCAGGTCCAAGAGGGAGAGCAGCAAGTCTTTCACAGCATAGATGGTGAAAGTTTATTTCCACGTTAGCTGTTTTCATCCATGAAAATTGGTTAGAACATTATTTTTGGAGTGTTAGATAGTGAAAAGATTGACTATAATGTGTAAATCTATAATTTTCACAGCTGTGTTCTCTACTTTTTTTTACTCCTACAAGTGAAGAATTTTCTTTACTCCAATAAGTGAAGAATGAAAATAATAACAGAAATCTATCTATGTGTGCATAGAAAGTCCTTTGCCTTTGGGAATTCTCCAGCTGTAATTAATTTGCTACAGTAACTTACGATCTCCTTCTCAGAGTTAACTTCCTGATCCTCTTGAATTGCAGATGTATTTGGCAGGTGTGGAAGGGCAGGTCTGTGGTTGGGCTTGCATCTTCCTCAACAGTTCTACTTTTGCCAACTGGGTTCTAAGAAGCCCTGCTGCAATCTGGTGGTTTAACTTGAGGAATAGCTTCCCAGAGAAATGACATTACACATTAGGTTTCATAACCAGACCAAGGAATTCAATTAATCTTACTATCCATGAAGGGCAATTGGATACAAATAGCACTAGGAAATCCAGCCACCATTTATGACAATTGTTGTAGGGGCCGTTCCTAGGCTGTCAATTTAGTGAGCTAGAAACACATTTTTCTTAAAAGCGAAATTAGGGACTACACGTCTCTCCACCCTCCACTTGCTGTCTTTGAAAGTAATGATGCTGGCCAGACATGGTGGCTCATGCCTGTAACCCCAGCACTTTGGGAGGCCGAAGTGAGTGGATCGCTTGAGGTCAAGAGTTTGAGACCAGCCTGGATAACATGGTGAAACCTCATCTCTACCAAAAAGACAAAAAAATTAGCCAGGTGTGGTGGTGCATGTCTGTAATCCCAGCTATCAGGAGACTGAGGCAGGAGAATCACTTGAACCAGGGAGGTGGAGGTTGCAGTGAGCTGAGATGGCACCACTGCATTCTATTCTGGGCAACAGAGTGAGACTCCATCTCACAAAAAAAAAAAAAAAAAAGGAAGAAAGTGATGATGCTTTTAGTCTTAAGTAGGAGATGACTCCTCTGGATAGACAAAGGATGAGAATGAAAATTCAGGGGTAAGCAGGGGGCCCTGGAAAGCAAGAAATATAAGAACCATCTGCTGGGTAACCTCTGAGCCTAGTCTGCCGCTTTTGAAGTTCCCAGGGCTTGATTTATGGCACACTATGAACTCTGCTGTTACAATTCTTTATTTCCAATTACAGCATGATCTTCTTATTGAATCATGAGTTCCTAGAAGATCGATCCTTGATATACCCTTTATCAGCCTGTTTAATCACAATGCCTGTCACATACTAGGGGCTACATAATTGTTGAAAGGAATTCCCTCTGGTTTCTAGCTTTTCCTAACCTGTGCAGGAGAATTATATAACTTGATAGATTCTTCACGACCTCTCCTGTCACTCAAGGAAGAACTAGCTTTCTTGACGTATCTTGTGAATTTCCTTCCAAAAAGTGAAATAAAAATAGGGCATCTATTTCTACCCAGACCCTGTAGAGAAAGACAACAGGCCATTTATCTGTTAGGTAGATGTGCTGGCCATATGTCAGTGTGCTGGCCATGTGTCAGTGTGCTACCCTGTGTGAACTTTGGTCCCTTAAGGACAGGGGTATTCACACCAAGTGATTTCCCCAGTCTGGCTAATTGTACCCTATGCCAGCCAGTCAGGTGACTCTTGAGTGGTAGAGATTGTCTTGCTCTGTCTTAACTTTCAATTAAAAAAAAAACTTTTAAAATAAACTTTTTATTTTAGAATAAGCATAGGTGTTCAGGATAGCTGTGAAGATAGTAGAGTTTCCATATCCTCCACACCCAGCTTTCTTTATTATTAGCATCTTATATTAATATAGTACCTTTGTCATAATTAATGAACCCATGTTAATATTATTAACTAAAGTCAATACTTTCTTTCTTCTTTCTCTTTCTTTCCTTCTTTCCTACAATATGGGAATATTATGTGTAAAATGTGTAGAAGAATTAAGCTTAATGGTAATATACATCTTGATGTCAATTGTTTAATTTTCTTACTTTAATGATAGTAACCTGTGAGATGGGTTTTTGATTGATGGACTAGGTAGTTGGCTTTCAGAGGGAATGCCAAGAACACCACCTCAGCCTTCTGAGTAGCTGGGACTACAGGTAAGTGCCACCATGCCCAGCTGATTTTTTGATACTTTTGTAGAGACAGGGTCTCACTATGTCGTCCAGGCTGATCTCCAACTCCTGGCCTCAAGTGATCTTCCCGTCTTGACTTCCCAAAGTGCTGGAATTGCAGGCATGAGCCACTATACCTGGCCTAAAATTACTCTTTATTTTACTTCTTGTTTTAAAATATTATTCTGGGGAGCTGTGAATGCAAGGACTACCATAGGTTTATTGGAATACTCAATGGTTTCCTCATGTTTGGAAACTATTCTGGATGTAGTTCTTAAGCCTTGCTAACCATAAAAATCACATTGGAGCTTTAAAAATGCATGTTACTAGCACCCCCCATGGAAGATCCTGATTTACTTGGGCAAGGGAGTCCCTGGGCAGGAAGCTACCTTTAAAAAGGAAAAAATAAAGGTGATTCTAATGTAACACTCTCTAGACTGCATATATGTTGAAAATATTTCCCTAAACTATAAAGGGAAATTAAGAAATCCATAACATCGCTTAGAAGTTGCCCTATCCATTTCTGTGATGCTAGAGGAAAGAAAAATTTCATTGCAAGTTGTCTTTTTGGCATCACTCCAGAGCATAACATACAATTAGTATCTAACCCAATCACTTCTCTTCTTAAAAGCACTTTCCTGTCCCTCTTGGATGGGTAGGACCACTTTCCAAAGTGCTGCAATAGCATTTCATTAAAACCAACGTCTCATATTAACACAATTATTTGTGGGCTTACACAACAAGAATAGATGGAGAAATATATCCTGGAAAGGAAAACATTATTAAAGAAAAAACCTCAACTGACTAGCCACATTTTTATCCTGTAGGGTTAGCAGAATTCACATCATGGAAATTTTTCTGTTTTCATTTAGAAAACTACTTACTGAGCCCTTTGGTTGTAAAACAAAAAGGCCTGGACTCATCTAGATTAGAGAAGAGGGTTCGAAGGGAGCTAACTGGATCTTCATGATGAACTTAAACAGAGCCCTCCTTGGGGATGGAGAGAACGATCTAAGCTGGAAACAGCTAAGCGGACTTTCTTTGACCAGGCCCCAGAAGGACTAAGTTTCCAATCCCTGGAACTTAGAGAAGCCAGAGCAGAAATGGGCTGAAGGAACATGATGAAAGAATGAAATGCTAGAGAACAGACAACCAAAGAGAGGTTCCGTGGGGCAGAGAATGGTGGATGAGATTACCAGTGCTCTCTGATTCTGTCTGTTGCAAATTATTGTCTTTTATCCTAGTCCTTCGTATACAATAGCCTTGTGTTAGTGGGTCATGTTTTAAAGCACAAGAACAAGGCAGATTGGACAGACCTGAGGCAGTATAAAGAGGTACAGTCAGACCGCCCAAAATGATGAAAGAGAGGATTGGAGCAGGAGTCGGATCTGGGACTTCTTAAAATTATAGATGAGTACACTAGATACCCACATTTATATGCATGCACTTTGAGTTATTTGATCTGGACTCATAATGGCAGGCAGACTTAAGGACTCTGGGTTATACTAACAAGAAAGGCCCTAAAGATTCTTTTTTTTTTTTTTTTTTTTTTTTTTTGGGGGGTTTTTTTTTTT